>NW_027672100.1:0-44000 GCF_964165515.1 Mesoplodon bidens
GAATCACAGTGTTGAAAGTGGACCTCGCTAATGCAGAATAGAAGCCAAGGAAAAAAAGGACACAATGCCATTTGCAGCACCGTAGATGAGTCTAGAGGTTATCACGTGACTTGTAGTAAGTCAGAAAGTGAAAGACACATATCGTATCATATCACTTATAGGTGTTACCTAAAAATGGATACCAGGGCAGATATTTCCACGGAGAAGGGCAATCACAGATTCATTAAACAAACTTATGGTTCACCAATGGAAAGGTGTGAGGATTGGTTTCATTACGATATTGGGGTTAACAGACATATACAAACACAGGTGACATATATAATCACCTAAGACCTACGGAATACAAAGAGAAGACTACTCAACATTCTGTCATAACGTACATGGGCAAAGGATCCCAGGAAGTACAGTCATCTGTATATGAGTAAAAGAACCACATCTTCCACACCTACAAAAAGCCAAACATTGTAATCAAACTTGATGTAATAAAAAGTAAAAAATTAAATTAAAAACACGAACAAGAAGTAGTGAGACAAACTTGAGGGGCTTTCTCCTGGCACATTCCATTCTAAATTCCAATCTAGAACACGACTTCCATTGAGGCTCTGTTGCACTAATAACCAGATTTGAAAGAGAGAACTGCTGCCACCTTGTGGCCGTTTCACACAACAGCAGATTTAATCCCAGCACTAAAGGTCAGTTGATATTCAAAATCATTGCAGGCGTGTAAATGACACATGCCCTGAAAACAAATCCTGGCGTCACATATCGACCAAAAAATTCAAAGGACGTCCATATTTCAAAACGACCGTTTCAAAAGCCATATTTTACGCACATTAGTGTTCTGCTTCTTTGTCTTTCTTTCTTTTTTGGTTAAAAAAAGGGAATGGAAAAAGGCATCCCTCAGAAAGGGCGAAAATCGTTGCAAACGAATGAATGGACAAAGGTTTACTCTCCAATAAATATAAACAGCTCATGCGGCTTAATATTAAAAAAAACAAACAACCCAATACAAAAATGGGCAGAAGATCTAAAGAGACGATTCTTCAAAGAAGACACAGAGATGGCCAAGACGCATATGAAAAGCTGCCAAAGAGCACTAATTATTAGAGAAATGCAAATCAAAACTACAATGAGGTATCACCTCACACCTGTTAGAATTGGCATCATCAGAAAATCTACAAACAACAAATTCTGGGGAGGGTGGGGACAAAAGGATCCCTCTTCCACTATTGGTGGGAATGTAAATTGATACAGTCACTATGGAGAACACTATGGAGTTTCCTTAAAAAAACTAGAAATAGAATTACCATCTGATCCAGCAATGCCGCTTCTGGGCATATACCCAGAGAAAACCATAAATCAAAAAGGCACATTCACCACAATGTTCATTGCAGCACTATTTACAATAGCCTGGTAATGGAAGCAACCTAAATGACCACAGACAGATAAATGGATAAAGATGTGGTACATGTATAAAATGGAATATTACTCAACCATAAAAAGGAATGAAACTGGGTCATTTGTAGAGACATCGATGGATCTAGAGACTGTCATACAGAATGAAGGAAGTCAGAAAGAGGACAAATATTGTATATTAATGCATATATGTGGAACCTAAAAACTGGCACAGATGAACTGGTTTGCAGGGAAGAAATAGAGTCAGAGGTAGAGAACAAACGTATGGACACCAAGTGTGGGAAGCCATGTTGTGGTGGTGGTGGGATGAGTTGGGTGATTGGGATTGACCTGCATACATGTATATGAATAAAATACATAACTGATAATAAACTGCTGTATAAAAAAGTAAATAAAATTAAATTTCAAAATTTTAAAAAATAAAATTTAAAAATAATACAGAAAAAAGTTCTTCCCTTCACACAGATGTATTTATAGGAATGAATTATTTCCATGCTTATATCTATAAATACATAAAAGAGGAATAAAATCTAACTTGAACCATAAAAGAAAAAAAAAACATGAACCCAACAGTTATACAGAGGAAAACCCTATCAGGGCACTTGCTAGAGCGGTAAACAATTCGAAATTGGTCAGAGGTGGGGAATCATCTCCAATACAGCCAGCAACCCACACCCCACGCAAGGAGCGTCCTCATTGCAAAGCTGGGGGAACTTCCCGAGGCATCTCTGAATAAAAGTGAGCTTAGCCCCAGCTCAGCTGCTGCTGAACTGTTCCCACCCTTCCCAGGTAAAACACCTGAATATGTACAAGGGCTTGAAAGACTAGAGGAAGGGCCGTGGAGCCACACAAGCAACAGCACGCAGGCCAATTTGGTGCCTGCAGGCCAGCCAGGGTGGTTCTGCCCCCGGGCGCTCTTCCGGAAGCTTTCCATTGTCCTGCGTGAGATACCCCACCTGTCCCGGCCCCCACTGCTTTTTTCCTTCCTCACGTCTGTCCGGAGAGAAATTCCAGCGGAAGGTATGGGTGACACATCCTCCTCTTTAAAGGTGGCAGCCTGGCAACTCCTGCAGAAAGGCCAGCAGAACTCCACTCACACCGGGCCACCAACAAAGCTGTGGCCCCTCACTCCCTCCCACCAGCAGAGCCCCGAGACTGCACACGGGGCAGAGAATACGGAGGCAGGCACAGCTTCAGGGGCTATTGCTGCCTGGAGCACTGTTTATATTGACCTCAACCAGGCACACCTGGGGAGGGCCGGCCGGCAGGATAAGGCTGCCCACGTCAGCTAATCCACAACCCTCAGGGAATCACAGTGTTGAAAATGGACGTCGCTAAAGCAGAATAGAAGCCAAGGAAAAAAAGGACACAATGCCATTTGCAGCACCGTAGATGAGCCTAGAGGTTATCACATGACTTGTAGTAAGTCAGAAAGTGAAAGACACATATCGTATCATATCACTTATAGGTGTTACCTAAAAATGGATACCAGGGCAGATATTTCCACGGAGAAGGGAAATCACAGATTCATTAAACAAACTTATGGTTCACCAATGGAAAGGTGTGAGGATGGTTTTCATTACGATATTGGGGTTAACAGACATATACAAACACAGGTGACATATATAATCACCTAAGACCTACGGAATACAAAGAGAGGACTACTCAACATTCTGTCATAACGTACATGGGAAAAGGATCCCAGGAAGAACAGACATGTGTATATGTGTAAAAGAACCACATCTTCCACACCTACAACAAGCCAAACATTGTAATCAAAATTGCTGTAATAAAAAATAAAAAATTAAATTAAAAACACGAACAAGAAGTAGTGAGACAAACTTGAGGGGCTTTCTCCTGGCACATTCCATTCTAAATTCCAATCTAGAACACGACTTCCATTGAGGCTATGTTGCACTAATAACCAGATTTGAAAGAGAGAACTGCTGCCACCTTGTGGCGGTTTCACACAACAGCAGCTTTAATCCCAGCGCTAAAGGTCAGTTGATATTCAAAATCATTGCAGGCCTGTAAATGACACCTGCCCTGAAAACAAATCCTGGGGTCACATATCGACCAAAAAATTCAAAGGACGTCCATATTTCAAAACGACCGTTTCAAAAGCCATATTTTACGCACATTAGTGTTCTGCTTCTTTGTCTTTCTTTCTTTTTTGGTTAAAAAAACGGGAATGGAAAAAGGCATCCCTCAGAAAGGGCGAAAATCGTTGCAAACCAATCAATGGACAAAGGTTTACTCTCCAATATATATAAACAGCTCATGCGGCTTAATATTAAAAAAAAACAAACAACCCAATACAAAAATGGACAGAAGATCTAAAGAGACGTTTCTTCAAAGAAGACACAGAGATGGCCAAGACGCACATGAAAAGCTGCTCAAGAGCACTAATTATTAGAGAAATGCAAATCAATACTACAATGAGGTATCACCTCACACCTGTTAGAATCGGCATCATCAGAAAATCTACAAACAACAAATTCTGGGGAGGGTGGGGACAAAAGGATCCCTCTTCCACTATTGGTGGGAATGTAAATTGATACAGTCACTATGGAGAACACTATGGAGTTTCCTTAAAAAAACTAGAAATAGAATGACCATCTGATCCAGCAATCCCACTTCTGGGCATATACCCAGAGAAAACCATAAATCAAAAAGGCACATTCACCACAATGTTCATTGCAGCACTATTTACAATAGCCAGGTAATGGAAGGAACCTAAATGCCCACAGACAGATGAATGGATAAAGATGTGGTACATGTATAAAATGGAATATTACTCAGCCAAAAAAAGGAATGAAACTGGGTCAATTGTAGAGACATCGATGGATCTAGAGACTGTCATACAGAATGAAGTAAGTCAGAAAGAGGACAAATATTGTATATTAATGCATATATGTGGAACCTAAAAACTGGTACAGATGAACTGGTTTGCAGGGAAGAATTAGAGACAGAGGTAGA
This sequence comes from Mesoplodon bidens, assembly GCF_964165515.1. NCBI lineage: Eukaryota > Metazoa > Chordata > Mammalia > Artiodactyla > Ziphiidae > Mesoplodon > Mesoplodon bidens. Next base: position 4,396 of record NW_027672100.1, read on the forward strand.
GAACAAACGTATGGACACCAACTGTGGGAAGCCATGGTGTGGTGGTGGTGGGATGAGTTGGGAGATTGGGATTGACCTGCATACATGTATATGCATAAAATACATAACTGATAATAACCTGCTGTAATATAAAAGTAAATAAAATTAAATTTCAAAATTTTCAAAAATAAAATTTAAAAATAATACAGAAAAAAGTACTTCCCTTCACACAGATGTATTTATACGAATGAATTATTTCCATGCTTATATCTATAAATACATAAAAGAGGAATAAAATCTAACTTGAACCATAAAAGAAAAAATAAACCTGAACCCACCAGTTATACAGAGGAAAACCCTATCAGGGCACTTGCTCCAGCGGTAAACAATTCTGAAATTGGTCAGAGGTGGGGAATCATCTCCCATACAGCCAGCAACCCACACCCCACGCAAGGAGCGTCCTCATTGCAAAGCTGGGGGACCGTGCCGAGGCATCTCTGAATAAAGGTGAGCTGAGCCCCAGCAAAGCTGCTGCTGAACTGTTCCCACCCTTCCCAGGTAAAACACCTGAATATGTACAAGGGCTTGAAAGACTAGAGGAAGGGCCGTGGAGCCACACCAGCAACAGCACGCAGGTGAACTTGGTGCCTGCAGGCCAGCCAGGGTGGTCCTGCCCCCGGGCGCTCTTCCAGAAGCTTTCCATTGCCCTGCCTGGGATACCCCACATATCCCGGCCCCCACTGCTTTTTTCCTTCCTCACCTCTGTCCGGAGAGAAATTCCAGCGGAAGGTATGGGTGACACATCCTCTTCTTTACAGGTGGCAGCCTGGCAACTCCTGCAGAAAGGCCAGCAGTACCCCACTCACACCGGGCCACCAACAAAGCTGTGGCCCCTCATTCCCTCCCACCAGCACATCCCCGAGACTGCTGACGGGGCAGAGAATATGGAGTCAGGCACAGCTTCAGGGGCTATTGCTGCCTGGAGCGCTGTTTATATTGACCTCAACCAGGCACACCTGGGGAGGGCCGGGCGGCAGGGTAAGGCTGCCCAGGTCAGCTAATCCACAACACTCAGGGAATTACATTGTTGAAAATGGACCTTGCTAAGGCAAAAGAGAAGCCAAGGAAAAAAAGAACACAATGCCATTTGCACCACCGTAGATGAGTCTAGAGGTAATCACATGACTTGTAGTAAGTCAGAAAGTGAAAGACACATATCATATCATATCACTTATAGGTGTTACCTAAAAATGGATACCAGGGCAGATATTTCCACCGAGAAGGGCAATCAGAGATTCATTAAACAAACTTATGGTTCACCAATGGAAAGGTGTGAGGATGGGTTTCATTACGATATCGGGGTTAAGACACTTATACAAACACAGGTGACATATATAATCACCAAAATCCTACGGAATACCAAAAGACTACTCATCATACTGTCATAACGTACATGGGGAAAGGATCCCAGGAAAAACAGACATGTGTATATGTGTAAAAGAACCACATCTTCCACACCTCCAACAAGCCAAACATTGTAATCAAACTTGCTGTAATAAAAAATAAAAATTAAATTAAAAACACGAACAAGAAGTAGGGAGACAAACTTGAGGGGCTTTCTCCTGGCACATTCCATTCTAAATTCCAATCTAGAACACGACATCCATTGAGGCTCTGTTGCCCTAGTAACCAGAAATGGTAAGGGAGAACTGCTGTCACCTTGTGGCCGTTTCACACAACAGCAGCTTTAATCCCAGCACTAATGGTCAGTTGATATTCAAAATCATTGCAGGCCTGTAAATGACACCTGCCCTGAAAACAAATCCTGGGGTCACATATCGACCAAAAAATTCAAAGGACGTCCATATTTCAAAACGACCGTTTCAAAAGGCATAATTTATGCACATTAGTTTTCTGCTTCTTTTTCTTTCTTTCTTTTTTGGTTAAAAAAACGGGAATGGAGAAAGGCATCCCTCAGAAGGGGCGAAAATCGTTGCAAACGAATCAATGGACAAAGGTTTAATCTCCAATATATATAAACAGCTTATGCAGCTTAATATTAAAAAAACAAACAACCCAATACAAAAATGGGCAGAAGATCTAAAGATACGTTTCTTCAAAGAAGACACAGAGATGGCCAAGACGCACATGAAAAGCTGCTCAAGAGCACTAATTATTAGAGAAATGCAAATCAAAACTACAATGAGGTATCACCTCACACCTGTTAGAATCGGCATCATCAGAAAATCTACAAACAACAAATTCTGGGGAGGGTGTAGACAAAAGGAGACCTCTTCCACTATTGGTGGGAATGTAAATTGATACAGTCACTATGGAGAACAGTATGGAGTTTCCTTAAAAAAAAACTCGAAATAGAATTACGATCTGATCAAGCAATCCCACTTCTGGGCATATACCCAAAGAAAACCATAAATCAAAAGGCACATTCACCACAATGGTCATTGCAGCACTATTTACAATAGCCAGGTAATGGAAGCAACCTAAATGCCCACAGACAGATGAATGGATAAAATTGGGGTACATATATAAAATGGAATATTACTCGGCCATAAAAAGGAATGAAACTGGGTCATTTGTAGAGACATCGATGGATCTAGAGACTGTCATACAGAATGAAGTAAGTCAGAAAGAGGAAAACAAATATTGTATATTAATGCATATATTTGGAACCTATAAAATGGTACAGATGAACTGGTTTGCAGGGAAGAAATAGAGACAGAGGTAGAGAACAAACGTATGGACACCAAGTGTGGGAAGCCATGGTGTGGTGGTGGGGGGATGAGTTGGGAGATTGGGATTGACCTGCATACATGTATATGCATAAAATGCATAACTAATAGTAACCTGCTGTATAAAGAAATAAATAAAATTAAATTTCAAAATTTTCAAAAATAAAATTTAAAAATAATACAGAAAAAAGTTCTTCCCTTCACACAGATGTATTTATAGGAATGAATTATTTCCATGCTTATATCTATAAATACATAAAAGAGGAATAAAATCTAAATTGAAACCTAAAAGAAAAAAAAAACTTGAACCCACCAGTTATACAGAGGAAAACCCTATCAGGGCACTTGCTCCAGCGGAAAACAATTCTGAAATTGGTCAGAGGTGGGGAATCATCTCCCCCAGAGCCAGCAACCCACACCCCACGCAAGGAGCGTCCTCATTGCAAAGCTGGGGGATCGTGCAGAGGCATTTCTGAATAAAGGTGAGCTGAGCCACAGGCCAGCTGCTGCTGGACTGTTCCCACCCTTTCCAGGTAAAACACTTGAATATGTACAAGGGCTTGAAAGACTAGAGGAAGGGCCGTGGAGCCACACCAACAACAGCATGCAGGCCAAGTTGGTGACTGCAGGCTAGCCAGGGTGGTCCTGCCCCCGGGCGCTCTTCCAGAAGCTTTCCATTGTCCTGCCTGAGATACCCCACCTGTCCCGGCCCCCACTGCTTTTTTCCTTCCTCACCTATGTCCGGAGAGAAACTCCAGCGGAAAGTATGGGTGACACATCCTCTTCTTTACAGGTGGCAGCCTGGCAACTCCTGCAGAAAGGCCAGCAGAACCCCACTCACACCGGGCCACCAACAAAGCTGTGGCCCCACATTCCCTCCCTCCAGCACAGCCCCGAGACTGCTGACGGGGCAGAGAATATGGAGTCAGGAACAGCTTCAGGGGCTATTGCTGCCTGGAGCGCTGTTTATATTGACCTCAACCAGGCAGACCTGGGGAGGGCTGGGCGGCAGGTTAAGGCTGCCCAGGTCAGCTAATCCACAACACTCAGGGAATCACATTGTTGAAAATGGACCTCGCTAACGGAGAAGAGAAGCCAAGGAAAAAAAGAACACAATGCCATTTGCACCACCGTAGATGAGTCTAGAGGTAATCACGTGACTTGTAGTAAGTCAGAAAGTGAAAGACACATATCATATCATATCACTTATAGGTGTTACCTAAAAATGGATACCAGGGCAGATATTTCCACCGAGAAGGGCAATCAGAGATTCATTAAACAAACTTATGGTTCACCAATGGAAAGGTGTGAGGATTGGTTTCATTACGATATTGGGGTTAACAGACTTATACAACCAGAGGTGACATATATAATCACAAAAGACCTACGGAATACCAAGAGAAGAGTACTCAACATTCTGTCATAACGTACATGGGAAAAGGATCCCAGGAAGAACAGACATCTGTATATGTGTAAAAGAACCACATCTTCCACACCTACAACAAACCAAACATTGTAATCAAACTTGCTATAATAAAAAAAAAATTAAATTAAAAATACGAACAAGAAGAAGGGAGTCAAACTTGAGGGGTTTTCTCCTGGCTCATTCTTTTCTAAATTCCAATGTAGAACACGATGTCCATTGAGGCTCTGTTGCCTTAGTAACCAGATGTGTTAAGGGAGATCTGCTGCCACCTAGTGGCCGTTTCTCACAACAGCAGCTTTAATCCCAGTGCTAATGGTCAGTTGATATTTAAAATCATTGCAGGCCTGTAAATGACACCTGCCCTGAAAACAAATCCTTGGGCCACATATCGACCAAAAAATTTAAAGGGCGTCCATATTTCAAAACGACCGATTCAAAAGGCATATTTTATGCACATTAGTGTTCTGCTTCTTTTTCTTTCTTTCTTTTTTGGTTAAAAACACGGGAATGGAAAAAGGCATCCCTCAGAAGGGGCGAAAATAGTTGCAAACGAATCAATGGACAAAGGTTTAATCTCCAATATATATAAAAAGCTCATGCAGCTTATTAAGAAAACAAACAACCCAATACAAAAATGGGCAGAAGATCTAAAGAGACGTTTCTTCAAAGAAGACACAGAGATGGCCAAGACGCACATGAAAAGCTGCTCAGAGCACTAATTATTAGAGAAATGCAAATCAAAACTACAATGAGGTATCACCTCACACCTGTTAGAATCGGCATCATCAGAAAATCTACAAACAACAAATTCTGGGGAGGGTGTGGACAAAAGGAGCCCTCTTCCACTATTGGTGGGAATGTAAATTGATACAGTCACTATGGAGAACAGTATGGAGTTTCCTTTAAAAAACTAGAAATAGAATTACCATCTGACCCAGCAATCCCACTTTTGGGCATATACCCAGAGACAACCATAAATCAAAAAGGCACATTCACCACAAGGTTCACTGCAGCACTATTTACAATAGCCAGGTAATGGAAGCAACCTAAATGCCCACAGACAGATGAATGGATAAAGATGGGGTACATATATAAAATGGAATATTACTCGGCCATAAAAAGGAATGAAACTGGGTCATTTGTAGAGACATCGATGGATCTAGAGACTGTCATACAGAATGAAGTAAGTCAGAAAGAGGAAAACAAATATTGTATATTAATGCATATATGTGGAACCTAAAAAATGGTACAGATGAACTGGTTTGCAGGCAAGAAATAGGGACACAGAGGTAGAGAACAAACGTATGGACACCAAGTGTGGGAAGCCATGGGGTGGTGGTGGTGGGATGAGTTGGGAGTTTGTGACTGACCTGTATACATGTATATGCATAAAATACATAACTAATAATAACCCGCTGTATAAAAAAGTAAATAAAATTAAATTTCAAAATTTTAAAATATAAAATTTAAAAATAAAACAGAAAAAAGTTCTTCCCTTCACACAGATGTATTTATAGGAATGAATTATTTCCATGCTTATATCTATAAATACATAAAAGAGGAATAAAATCTAACTTGAACCATAAACGAAAAAAAACCCTTAACCCACCAGTTTTACAGGGGAAAACCCTATCAGGGCACTTGCTCCAGCGGTAAACAATTCTGAAATTGGTCAGAGGTGGGGAATCATCTCCCATACAGCCAGCAACCCACCCCCCATGCAAGGAGCGTCCTCATTGCAAAGCTGGGGGACCGTGCCAAGGCATCTCTGAATACAGGTGAGCTGAGCCCCAGGCCAGCTGCTGCTGAACTGTTCCCACCCTTCCCAGGTAAAACACCTGAATATGTACAAAGGCTTGAAAGCCTAGAAGAAGGGCCGTGGAGCCACACCAGCGACAGCACGCAGGCCAACTTGGTGACTGCAGGCCAGCCAGGGTGATCCTGGCCCCGGGCACTCTTCGGGAAGCTTTCCATTGTCCTGCCTGAGATACCCCTCTTGTCCCGGCCCCGACTGCTTTTTTCCTTCCTCACCTCTGTCCGGAGAGAAATTCCAGCGGAAGGTATGGGTGACACATCCTCTTCTTTACAGGTGGCAGCCTGGCAACTCCTGCAGAAAGGCCAGCAGAACCCCACTCACACCGGGCCACCAACAAAGCTGTGGCCCCTCACTCCCTCCCACCAGAACAGCCCCGAGACTGCTCACGGGGCAGAGAATATGGAGTCAGGCACAGCTTCAGGGGCTATTGCTGCCTGGAGCGCTGTTTATATTGACCTCAACCAGGCAGACCTGGGGAGGGCCGGCCGGCAGGGTAAGGCTGCCCAGGTCAGCTAATCCACAACCCTAAGGGAATCACATTGTTGAAAATGGACCTCGCTAAGGCAGAATAGAAGCCAAGGAAAATAAGGACACAATGCCATTTGCAGCACCGTAGATGAGTCTAGAGGTAATCACATGACTTGTAGTAAGTCAGAAAGTGAAAGACACATATCGTATCATATCACTTATAGGTGTTACCTAAAAATGGATACCAGGGCAGATATTTCCACCGAGAAGGTCAATCAGAGATTCATTAAACAAACTTATGTTCACCAATGGAAAGGTGTGAGGATTGGTTTCATTATGATATCGGGGTTAACAGACATATACAAACAGAGGTGACATATATAATCACCAAAGACCTATGGAATACCAAGAGAAGACTACTCAACATTCTGTCATAACGTACATGGTAAAGGATCCCAGGAAGAACAGACATCTGTATATGTGTAAAAGAACCACATCTCCCACACCCACAACAAGCCAAACATTGTAATCAAACTTGCTATAATAAAAAATAAAAGAAATAAATTAAAAATACGAACAAGAAGTAGGGAGACAAACTTGAGGGGCTTTCTCCTGGCACATTCCATTCTAAATTCCAAAATAGAACACGACGTCCTTTGAGGCTCTGTTTCCCTGGTAACCAGATGTGATAAGGGAGAACTGCTGCCACCTTGTGGCCGTTTCACACAACAGCAGCTTTAATCCCAGCGCTAATGGTCAGTTGATATTCAAAATCATTGCAGGCCTGTAAATGACACCTGCCCTGAAAACAAATCCTGGGGTCACATATCGACCAAAAAATTCAAAGGACGTCCATATTACAAAACGACCGTTTCAATAGGCATATTTTATGCACATTAGTTTTCTGCTTCTTTTTCTTTCTTTCTTTTTTGGTTAAAAAAACGGGAATGGAAAAAGGCATCCCTCAGAAGGGGCGAAAATAGTTGCAAACGAATCAATGGACAAAGGTTTAATCTCCAATATATATAAACAGCTCTTGCAGCTTAATATTAAAAAAACAAACAACCCAATACAAAAATGGGCAGAATATCTAAAGATACGTTTCTTCAAAGAAGACACAGAGATGGCCAAGACGCACATGAAAAGCTGCTCAACAGCACTAATTATTAGAGAAATGCAAATCAAAACTACAATGAGGTATCACCTCACACCTGTTAGAATCGGCATCATCAGAAAATCTACAAACAACAAATTCTGGGGAGGGTGTGGACAAAAGGAGCCCTCTTCCACTATTGGTGGGAATGTAAATTGATACAGTCACTATGGAGAACAGTATGGAGTTTCCTTAAAAAAAACTCGAAATAGAATTACCATCTGATCAAGCAATCCGACTTCTGGTCATATACCCAAAGAAAACCATAAATCAAAAAGGCACATTCACCACAATGTTCATTGCAGCACTATTTACAATAGCCAGGTAATGGAAGCAACCTAAATGCCCACAGAGAGATGAATGGATAAAATTGGGGTACATATATAAAATGGAATATTACTCGGCCATAAAAAGGAATGAAACTGGGTCATTTGTAGAGACATCGATGGATCTAGAGACTGTCATACAGAATGAAGTAAGTCAGAAAGAGGAAAACAAATATTGTATATTAATGCATATATGTGGAACCTAAAAAATGGTACAGATGAACTGGTTTGCTGGGAAGAAATAGAGACACACAGGGAGAGAACAAACGTATGGACACCAAGGGTGGGAAGCCTTGGGGTGGTGCTGGTGGGACGAGTTGGGAGATTGAGATTGACCTGTATACATGTATATGCATAAAATACATAACTAATAATAACCTGCTGTAATATAAAAGTAAATAAAATTAAATTTCAAAATTTTAAAAAATAAAATTTAAATATAAAACAGAAAAAAGTTCTTCCCTTCACACAGGTGTATTTATAGGAATGAATTATTTCCATGCTTATATCTATAAATATATAAAAGAGGAATAAAATCTAACTTGAACCATAAAAGAAAAAAAACCTGAACCCACCAGTTTTACAGAGGAAAACCCTATCAGGGCACTTGCTCCAGCGGCAAACAATTCTGAAATTGGTCAGAGGTGGGGAATCATCTCCCATACAGCCAGCAACCCACACCCCACGCAAGGAGCGTCCTCATTGCAAAGCTGGGGGACCGAGCCGAGGCATCTCTGAATAAAGGTGAGCTGAGCCCCAGGCCAGCTGCTGCTGAACTCTTCCCACCCTTCCCAGGTAAAACACCTGAATATGTACAAGGGCTTGAAAGACTAGAGGAAGGGCCGTGGAGCCACACCAGTGACAGCACGAAGGCCAACTTGATGCCTGCAGCCCAGCCAGGGTGGTCCTGACACCGGGCGCTCTTCCGGAAGCTTTCCATTGTCCTGCCTGAGATACCCCGCCTGTCCCGGCCCCCACTGCTTTTTTCCTTCCTCACCTCTGTCCGGAGAGAAATTCCAGCGGAAGGTATGGGTGACACATCCTCTTCTTTACAGGTGGCAGCCTGGCAACTCCTGCAGAAAGGCCAGCAGAACCCCACTCACACCGGGCCACCAACAAAGCTGTGGCCCCTCACTCCCTCCCACCAGCACAGCCCCGAGACTGCTCAGGGGACAAAGAATATGGAGGCAAGCACAGCTTCAGGGGCTATTGCTGCCTGGAGCGCTGTTTATATTGACCTCAACCAGGCACACCTGGGGAGGGCCGGCCGGCAGGATAAGGCTGCCCACGTCAGCTAATCCACAACCCTCAGGAAATCGCAGTGTTGAAAATGGACCTCGCTAAAGCAGAATAGAAGCCAAGGAAAAAAAGGACACAATGCCATTTGCAGCACCGTAGATGAGCCTAGAGGTTATCACATGACTTGTAGTAAGTCAGAAAGTGAAAGACACATATCGTATCATATCACTTATAGGTGTTACCTAAAAATGGATACCAGGGCAGATATTTCCACGGAGAAGGGCAATCACAGATTCATTAAACAAACTTATGGTTCACCAATGGAAAGGTGTGAGGATGGGTTTCATTACGATATTGGGGTTAACAGACATATACAAACACAGGTGACATATATAATCACCTAAGACCCACGGAATACAAAGAGAGGACTACTCAACATTCTGTCATAACGTACATGGGCAAAGGATCCCAGGAAGAACAGACATGTGTATATGTGTAAAAGAACCACATCTTCCACACCTCCAACAAGCCAAACATTGTAATCAAACTTGCTGTAATAAAAAATAAAAATTAAATTAAAAACACGAACAAGAAGTAGGGAGACAAACTTGAGGGGCTTTCTCCTGGCACATTCCATTCTAAATTCCAATCTAGAACACGACTTCCATTGAGGCTCTGTTGCCCTAGTAACCAGAATTGGTAAAGGAGAAATGCTGCCACCTTGTGGCCGTTTCACACAACAGCAAATTTAATCCCAGCGCTAAAGGTCAGTTGATATTCAAAATCATTGCAGGCCTGTAAATGACACCTGCCCTGAAAACAAATCCTGGGGTCACACATCGACCAAAAAATTCAAAGGACGTCCATATTTCAAAACGACCGTTTCAAAAGGCATATTTTATGCACATTAGTGTTCTGCTTCTTTTTCTTTCTTTCTTTTTTGGTTAAAAAAACGGGAATGGAAAAAGGCATCCCTCAGAAGGGGCGAAAATAGTTGCAAACGAATCAATGGACAAAGGTTTAATCTCCAATATATATAAACAGCTCATGTAGCTTAATATTAAAAAAACAAACAACCCAATACAAAAATGGGCAGAAGATCTAAAGATACGTTTCTTCAAAGAAGACACAGAGACGGCCAAGACGCACATGAAAAGCTGCTCAAGAGCACTAATTATTAGAGAAATGCAAATCAAAACTACAATGAGGTATCACCTCACACCTGTTAGAATCGGCATCATCAGAAAATCTACAAACAACAAATTCTGGGGAGGGTGTGGACAAAAGGAGCCCTCTTCCACTATTGGTGGGAATGTAAATTGATACAGTCACTCTGGAGAACAGTATGGAGTTTCCTTAAAAAAAACTCGAAATAGAATTACCATCTGATCAAGCAATCCCACTTCTGGGCATATACCCAAAGAAAACCATAAATCAAAAAGTCACATTCACCACAATGTTCATTGCAGCACTATTTACAATAGCCAGGTAATGGAAGCAACCTAAATGCCCACAGACAGATAAATGGATAAAATTGTGGTACATATATAAAATGGAATATTACTCGGCCATAAAAAGTATTGAAACTGGGTCATTTGTAGAGACATCGATGGATCTAGAGACTGTCATACAGAATGAAGTAAGTCAGAAAGAGGAAAACAAATATTGTATATTAATGCATATATGTGGAACCTAAAAAATGGTACAGATGAACTGGTTTGCAGGGAAGAAATAGAGACACAGAGGTAGAGAACAAACGTATGGACACCAAGTGTGGGAAGCCATGGTGTGGTGGTGGGGGGACGAGTTGGGAGATTGAGATTGACCTCTATACATGTATATGCATAAAATACATAACTAATAATAACCTGCTGTAATATAAAAGTAAATAAAATTAAATTTCAAAATTTTAAAAAATAAAATTTAAAAATAAAACAGAAAAAAGTTCTTCCCTTCACACAGATGTATTTATAGGAATGAATTATTTCCATGCTTATATCTATAAATACATAAAAGAGGAATAAAATCTAACTTGAACCATAAAAGAAAAAAAACACCTGAACCCACCAGTTATACAGAGGAAAACCCTATCAGGGCACTTGCTCCAGCGGTAAACAATTCTGAAATTGGTCAGAGGTGGGGAATCATCTCCCATACAGCCAGCAACCCACACCCCACGCAAGGAGCGTCCTCATTGCAAAGCTTGGGGATCGTGCCGAGGCATCTCTGAATAAAGGTGAGCTGAGCCCCAGCAAAGCTGCTGCTGAACTGTTCCCACCCTTTCAGGTAAAACACCTGAATATGTACAAGGGCTTGAAAGACTAGAGGAAGGGCCGTGGAGCCACACCAGCAACAGCACGCAGGCCAACTTGGTGCCTGCAGGCCAGCCAGGGTGGTCCTGCCCCCGGGCGCTCTTCCGGAAGCTTTCCATTGTCCTGCCTGAGATACCCCACCTGTCCCGGCCCCCACTGCTTTTTTCCTTCCTCACCTTTGTCCGGAGAGAAATTCCAGCGGAAATTATGGGTGACACATCCTCTTCTTTACAGGTGGCAACCTGGCAACTCCTGCAGAAAGGCCAGCAGAACTCCACTCACACCGGGCCACCAACAAAGCTGTGGCCCCTCATTCCCTCCCACCAGCACAGCCCCGAGACTGCTGACGGGGCAGAGAATATGGGGTCAGGCACAGCTTCAGGGGCTATTGCTGCCTGGAGCGCTGTTTATATTGACCTCAACCAGGCACACCTGGGGAGGGCCGGGCGGCAGGTTAAGGCTGCCCAGGTCAGCTAATCCACAACACTCAGGGAATCACATTGTTGAAAATGGACCTCGCTAAGGCAGAAGAGTAGCCAAGGAAAAAAAGAACACAATGCCATTTGCACCACCGTAGATGAGTCTAGATGTAATCACGTGACTTGTAGTAAGTCAGAAAGTGAAAGACACATATCATATCATATGACTTATAGGTGTTACCTAAAAATGGATACCAGGGCAGATATTTCCACCGAGAAGGGCAATCACAGATTCATTAAACAAACTTATGGTTCACCAATGGAAAGGTGTGAGGAAGGGTTTCATTATGATATTGGGGTTAACAGACATATACAAACACAGGTGACATATATAATCACCTAAGACCTACGGAATACAAAGAGAGGACTACTCAACATTCTGTCATAACGTACATGGGCAAAGGATCCCAGGAAGAACAGATATCTGTATATGTGTAAAAGAACCACATCTTCCACACCTACAACAAGCCAAACATTGTAATCAAACTTGCTGTAATAAAAAATAAAAAATTAAATTAAAAACACGAACAAGAAGTAGTGAGACAAACTTGAGGGGCTTTCTCCTGGCACATTCCATTCTAAATTCCAATCTAGAACACGACTTCCATTGAGGCTCTGTTGCACTAATAACCAGATTTGAAAGAGAGAACTGCTGCCACCTTGTGGCCGTTTCACACAACAGCAGCTTTAATCCCAGCGCTAAAGTTCAGTTGATATTCAAAATCATTGCAGGCCTGTAAATGACACCTGCCCTGAAAACAAATCCTGGGGTCACATATCGACCAAAAAATTCAAAGGACGTCCATATTTCAAAACGACCGTTTCAAAAGCCATATTTTACGCACATTAGTGTTCTGCTTCTTTGTCTTTCTTTTTTGGTTAAAAAAACGGGAATGGAAAAAGGCATCCCTCAGAAAGGGCGAAAATCGTTGCAAACCAATCAATGGACAAAGGTTTACTCTCCAATATATATAAACAGCTCATGCGGCTTAATATTAAAAAAAACAAACAACCCAATACAGAAATGGGCAGAAGATCTCAAGAGACGTTTCTTCAAAGAAGACACAGATATGACCAAGACACACATGAAAAGCTGCTCAAGAGCACTAATTATTAGAGAAATGCAAATCAAAACTACAATGAGGTATCACCTCACACCTGTTAGAATCGGCATCATCAGAAAATCTACAAACAACAAATTCTGGGGAGGGTGTGGACAAAAGGAGCCCTCTTCCACTATTGGTGGGAATGTAAATTGATAAAGTTATTATGGAGAACAGAATGGAGTTTCCTTAAAAAAACTAGAAATAGAATTACCATCTGATCCAGCAATCCCACTTCTGGGCATATACCCAAAGATAACCATAAATCAAAAAGGCACATTCACCACGATGTTCATTGCAGCACTATTTACAATAGCCAGGTAATGGAATCAAATTAAATGCCCAGAGACAGATGAATGGATAAAGATGGGGTACATATATAAAATGGAATATTACTCGGCCATAAAAAGGATTGAAACTGGGTCATTTGTAGGGACATCGATGGATCTAGAGACTGTCATACAGAATGAAGTAAGTCAGAAAGAGGAAAACAAATATTGTATAATAATGCATATATGTGGAACCTAAAAAATGGTACAGATGAACTGGTTTGCAGGGAAGAAATAGAGACACAGAGGCAGAGAACAAACGTATGGACACCAACGGTGGGAAGCCATGGGATGGTGGTGGTGGGACGAGTTGGGAGATTGAGATTGACCTGTATACATATATATGCACAAAATACATAACTAATAATAACCTGCTGTAATATAAAAGTAAATAAAATTAAATTTCAAAATTTTAAAAAATAAAATTTAAATATAAAACAGAAAAAAGTTCTTCCCTTCACACAGATGTATTTATAGGAATGAATTATTTCCATGCTTATATCTATAAATATATATGAGGAATAAAATCTAACTTGAACCATAAAAGAAAAAAAACCTGAACCCACCAGTTATACAGAGGAAAACCCTCTCAGGGCACCTGCTCCAGCGGCAAACAATTCTGAAATTGGTCCGAGGTGGGGAATCATCTCCCATACAGCCAGCAAACCACCCCCCACGCAAGGAGCGTCCTCATTGCAAAGCTGGGGGACCGAGCCGAGGCATCTCTGAATAAAGGTGAGCTGAGCCCCAGGCCAGCTGCTGCTGAACTCTTCCCACCATTCCCAGGTAAAACACCTGAATATGTACAAGGGTGTGAAAGAATAGAGGAAGGGCCGTGGAGCCACACCAGCGACAGCACGCAGGCCAACTTGATGCCTGCAGCCCAGCCATGGTGGTCCTGGTCGCGGGCGCTCTTCCGGAAGCTTTCCATTGTTCTGCCTGATATACCCCGCCTGTCCCGGCCCCCACTGCTTTTTTCCTTCCTCACCTCTGTCCGGAGAGAAATTCCAGCGGAAGGTATGGGTGACACATCCTCTTCTTTACAGGTGGCAGCCTGGCAACTCCTGCAGAAAGGCCAGCAGAACTCCACTCACACCGGGCCACCAACAAAGCTGTGGCCCCTCACTCCCTCCCACCAGCACAGCCCCGAGACTGCTCACGGGGAAGAGAATATGGAGGCAGGCACAGCTTCAGGGGCTATTGCTGCCTGGAGCACTGTTTATATTGACCTCAACCAGGCACACCTGGGGAGGGCCGGCCAGCAGGATAAGGCTGCCCACGTCAGCTAATCCACAACCCTCAGGGAATCACAGTGTTGAAAATGGACCTCGCTAAATCAGAAAAGAAGTCAAGGAGAAAAAGGACACAATGCCATTTGCAGCACCGTAGATGAGTCTAGAGGTTATCACGTGACTTGTAGTAAGTCAGAAAGTGAAAGACACATATCATATCATATCACTTATAGGTGTTACGTAAAAATGGATACCAGGGCAGATATTTCCACGGAGAAGGGCAATCACAGATTCATTAAACAAACTTATGGTTCACCAATGGAAAGGTGTGAGGATTGGTTTCATTACGATATTGGGGTTAACAGACATATACAAACACAGGTGACATATATAATCACCTAAGAGCTACGGAATACAAAGAGAGGACTACTCAACATTCTGTCATAACGTACATGGGAAAAGGATCCCAGGAAGAACAGACATCTGTATATGTGTCAAAGAACCACATCTTCCACACCTACAACAAGCCAAACATTGTAATCAAAATTGCTGTAATAAAAAATAAAAAAATTAAATTAAAAACACGAACAAGAAGTAGTGAGACAAACATGAGGGGCTTTCTCCTGGCACATTCCATTCTAAATTCCAATCTAGAACACGACTTCCATGGAGGCTCTGTTGCACTAAAAACAAGGTTTGAAAGAGAGAACTGCTGCCACCTTGTGGCCGTTTCACAGAACAGCAGGTTTAATCCCAGTGCTAATGGTCAGTTGATATTCAAATACATTGCAGGCCTGTAAATGACACCTGCCCTGAAAACAAATCCTGGGGCCACATATCGACCAGAAAATTTAAAGGACGTCCATATTTCAAAACGATCGTTTCAAAAGGCATATTTTATGCACATTAGTGTTCTGCTTCTTTTTCTTTCTTTCTTTTTTGGTTAAAAACACGGGAATGGAAAAAGGCATCCCTCAGAAGGGGCGAAAATAGTTGCAAACGAATCAATGGACAAAGGATTAATCTCCAATATATATAAACAGCTCATGCAGCTTATTAAAAAAACAAACAACCCAATACAAAAATGGGCAGAAGATCTAAAGAGACGTTTCTTCAAAGAAGACACAGAGATGGCCAAGACGCACATGAAAAGCTGTTCAAGAGCACTAATTATTAGAGAAATGCAAATCAAAACTACAATGAGGTATCACCTCACACCTGTTAGAATCGGCATCATCAGAAAATCTACAGACAACAAATTCTGGGGAGGGTGTGGACAAAAGGAGCCCTCTTCCCCTATTGGTGGGAATGTAAATTGATACAGTCACTATGGAGAACAGTATGGAGTTTCCTTTAATAAACTAGAAATAGAATTACCATCTGACCCAGCAATCCCACTTTTGGGCATATACCCAGAGACAACCATAAATCAAAAAGGCACATTCACCACAAGGTTCATTGCAGCACTATTTACAATAGCCAGGTAATGGAAGCAACCTAAATGCCCACAGACAGATGAATGGATAAAGATGGGGTACATATATAAAATGGAGTATTACTCGGCCATAAAAAGGAATGAAACTGGGTCATTTGTAGAGACATCGATGGATCTAGAGACTGTCATACAGAATGAAGTAAGTCAGAAAGAGGAAAACAAATATTGTATATTAATGCATATATGTGGAACCTAAAAAATGGTACAGATGAACTGGTTTGCAGGGAAGAAATAGAGACAAACAGGTAGAGAACAAACGTATGGACACCAAGTGTGGGAAGCCATGGTGTGGTGGTGGGGGGACGAGGTGGGAGATTGAGATTGACCTGTATACATGTATATGCATAAAATACATAACTAATAATAACCTGCTGTAATATAAAAGTAAATAAAATTAAATTTCAAAATTTTAAAAAATAAAATTTAAATATAAAACAGAAAAAAGTTCTTCCCTTCACACAGATGTATTTATAGGAATGAATTATTTCCATGCTTATATCTATAAATACATAAAAGAGGAATAAAATCTAACTTGAACCATAAAAGAAAAAAAACACCTGAACCCACCAGTTATACAGAGGAAAACCCTATCAGGGCACTTGCTCCAGCGGTAAACAATTCTGAAATTGGTCAGAGGTGGGGAATCATCTCCCATACAGCCAGCAACCCACACCCCACGCAAGGAGCGTCCTCATTGCAAAGCTTGGGGATCGTGCCGAGGCATCTCTGAATAAAGGTGAGCTGAGCCCCAGCAAAGCTGCTGCTGAACTGTTCCCACCCTTTCAGGTAAAACACCTGAATATGTACAAGGGCTTGAAAGACTAGAGGAAGGGCCGTGGAGCCACACCAGCAACAGCACGCAGGCCAACTTGGTGCCTGCAGGCCAGCCAGGGTGGTCCTGCCCCCGGGCGCTCTTCCGGAAGCTTTCCATTGTCCTGCCTGAGATACCCCACCTGTCCTGGCCCCCACTGCTTTTTTCCTTCCTCACCTTTGTCCGGAGAGAAATTCCAGTGGAAATTATGGGTGACACATCCTCTTCTTTACAGGTGGCAACCTGGCAACTCCTGCAGAAAGGCCAGCAGAACTCCACTCACACCGGGCCACCAACAAAGCTGTGGCCCCTCATTCCCTCCCACCAACACAGCCCCGAGACTGCTGACGGGGCAGAGAATATGGAGTCAGGCACAGCTTCAGGGGCTATTGCTGCCTGGAGCGCTGTTTATATTGACCTCAACCAGGCACACCAGGGGAGGGCCGGGCGGCAGGTTAAGGCTGCCCAGGTCAGCTAATCCACAACACTCAGGGAATCACATTGTTGAAAATGGACCTTGCTAAGGCAGAAGAGAAGCCAAGGAAAAAAAGAACACAATGCCATTTGCACCACCGTAGATGAGTCTAGAGGTAATCACGTGACTTGTAGTAAGTCAGAAAGTGAAAGACACATATCATATCATATCACTTATAGGTGTTACCTAAAAATGGATACCAGGGCAGATATTTCCACCGAGAAGGGCAATCAGAGATTCATTAAACAAACTTATGGTTCACCAATGGAAAGGTGTGAGGATGGGTTTCATTACGATATCGGGGTTAACAGACTTATACAAACACAGGTGACATATATAATCACCAAAGACCTACGGAATACCAAAAGACTACTCATCATTCTGTCATAACGTACATGGGGAAAGGATCCCAGGAAAAACAGACATGTGTATATGTGTAAAAGAACCACATCTTCCACACCTCCAACAAGCCAAACATTGTAATCAAACTTGCTGTAATAAAAAATAAAAATTAAATTAAAAACACGAACAAGAAGTAGGGAGACAAACTTGAGGGGCTTTCTCCTGGCACATTCCATTCTAAATTCCAATCTAGAACACCACTTCCATTGAGGCTCTGTTGCCCTAGTAACCAGAATTGGTAAGGGAGAAGTGCTGCCACCTTGTGGCCGTTTCACACAACAGCAGCTTTAATCCCAGCGCTAATGGTCAGTTGATATTCAAAATCATTGCAGGCCTGTAAATGACACCTGCCCTGAAAACAAATCCTGGGGTCACATATCGACCAAAAAATTCAAAGGACGTCCATATTTCAAAACGACCATTTCAAAAGGCATATTTTATGCACATTAGTTTTCTGCTTCTTTATCTTTCTCTCTTTTTTGGTTAAAAAAACGGGAATGGAAAAAGGCATCCCTCAGAAGGGGCGAAAATAGTTGCAAACGAATCAATGGACAAAGGTTTAATCTCCAATATATATAAACAGCTCATGCAGCTTAATATTAAAAAAACAAACAACCCAATACAAAAATGGGCAGAAGATCTAAAGATACGTTTCTTCAAAGAAGACACAGAGATGGCCAAGACGCACATGAAAAGCTGCTCAACAGCACTAATTATTAGAGAAATGCAAATCAAAACTACAATGCGGTATCACCTCACACCTGTTAGAATCGGCATCATCAGAAAATATACAAACAACAAATTCTGGGGAGGGTGTGGACAAAAGGAGCCCCCTTCCACTATTGGTGGGAATGTAAATTGATACAGTCACTATGGAGAACAGTATGGAGTTCCCTTAAAAAAAACTCGAAATAGAATTACCATCTGATCAAGCAATCCCACTTCTGGGCATATACCCAAAGAAAACCATAAATCAAAAAGGCACATTTACCACAATGTTCATTGCAGCACTATTTACAATAGGCAGTTAATGGAAGCAAACTAAATGCCCACAGACAGATGAATGGATAAAATTGGGGTACATATATAAAATGGAATATTACTCGGCCATAAAAAGGAATGAAACTTGGTCATTTGTAGAGACATCGATGGATCTAGAGACTGTCATACAGAATGAAGTAAGTCAGAAAGAGGAAAACAAATATTGTATATTAATGCATATATGTGGAACCTAAAAAATGGTACAGATGAACTGGTTTGCTGGGAAGAAATAGAGACACACAGGTAGAGAACAAACGTATGGACACCAAGTGTGGGAAGCCATGGTGTGGCGGTGGGGGAACGAGTTGGGAGATTGAGATTGACCTCTATACATGTATATGCATAAAATACATAACTAATAATAACCTGCTGTAATGTAAAAGTAAATAAAATTAAATTTCAAAATTTTAAAAAATAAAATTTAAATATAAAACAGAAAAAAGTTCTTCCCTTCACACAGATGTATTTATAGGAATGAATTATTTCCATGCTTATATCTATAAATACATAAAAGAGGAATAAAATCTAACCTGAACCATAAAAGAAAAAAAACACCTGAACCCACCAGTTATACAGAGGAAAACCCTATCAGGGCACTTGCTCCAGCGGTTAACAATTCTGAAATTGGTCAGAGGTGGGGAATCATCTCCCATACAGCCAGCAACCCACACCCCACGCAAGGAGCGTCCTCATTGCAAAGCTTGGGGATCGTGCCGAGGCATCTCTGAATAAAGGTGAGCTGAGCCCCAGCAAAGCTGCTGCTGAACTGTTCCCACCCTTTCAGGTAAAACACCTGAATATGTACAAGGGCTTGAAAGAGTAGAGGAAGGGCCGTGGAGCCACACCAGCAACAGCACGCAGGCCAACTTGGTGCCTGCAGGCCAGCCAGGGTGGTCCTGCCCCCGGGCGCTCTTCCGGAAACTTTCCATTGTCCTGCCTGAGATACCCCACCTGTCCCGGCCCCCACTGCTTTTTTCCTTCCTCACCTCTGTCCGGAGAGAAATTCCAGCGGAAGGTATGGGTAACACATCCTCTTCTTTACAGGTGGCAGCCTGGCAACTCCTGCAGAAAGGCCAGCAGAACTCCACTCACACCGGGCCACCAACAAAGCTGTGGCCCCTCACTCCCTACCACCAGCACAGCCCCGAGACTGCTCACGGGGCAAAGAATATGGAGGCAAGCACAGCTTCAGGGGCTATTGCGGCCTGGAGCGCTGTTTATATTGACCTCAACCCGGCACACCTGGGGAGGGCCGGCTGGCAGGATAAGGCTGCCCACGTCAGCTAATCCACAACAATCAGGGAATCACATTGTTGAAAATGGACCTTGCTAAGGCAGAAGAGAAGCCAAGGAAAAAAAGAACACAATGCCATTTGCACCACCGTAGATGAGTCTAGAGGTAATCACGTGACTTGTAGTAAGTCAGAAAGTGAAAGACACATATCATATCATATCACTTATAGGTGTTACCTAAAAATGGATACCAGGGCAGATATTTCCACCGAGAAGGGCAATCAGAGATTCATTAAACAAACTTATGGTTCACCAATGGAAAGGTGTGAGGATGGGTTTCATTACGATATCGGGGTTAACAGACTTACACAAACACAGGTGACATATATAATCACCAAAGACCTACGGAATACCAAAAGACTACTCATCATTCTGTCATAACGTACACGGGGAAAGGATCCCAGGAAAAACAGACATGTGTATATGTGTAAAAGAACCACATCTTCCACACCTCCAACAAGCCAAACATTGTAATCAAACTTGCTGTAATAAAAAATAAAAATTAAATTAAAAACACGAACAAGAAGTAGGGAGACAAACTTGAGGGGCTTTCTCCTGGCACATTCCATTCTAAATTCCAATCTAGAACACGACTTCCATTGAGGCTCTGTTGCCCTAGTAACCAGAATTTGTAAGGGAGAACTGCTGCCACCTTGTGGCCGTTTCACACAACAGCAGCTTTAATCCCAGCGTTAATGGTCAGTTGATATTCAAAATCATTGCAGGCCTGTAAATGACACCTGCCCTGAAAACAAATCCTGGGGTCACATATCGACCAAAAATTTCAAAGGACGTCCATATTTCAAAACGACCGTTTCAAAAGGCATATTTTATGCACATTAGTTTTCTGCTTCTTTTTCTTCCTTTCTATTTTGGTTAAAAAAACGGGAATGGAAAAAGGCATCCCTCAGAAGGGGCGAAAATAGTTGCAAACGAATCAATGGACAAAGGTTTAATCTCCAATATATATAAACAGCTCTTGCAGCTTAATATTAAAAAAACAAACAACCCAATACAAAAATGGGCAGAAGATCTAAAGATACGTTTCTTCAAAGAAGACACAGAGATGGCCAAGACGCACATGAAAAGCTGCTCAACAGCACTAATTATTAGAGAAATGCAAATCAAAACTACAATGAGGTATCACCTCACACCTGTTAGAATCGGCATCATCAGAAAATCTACAAACAACAAATTCTGGGGAGGGTGTAGACAAAAGGAGCCCTCTTCCACTATTGGTGGGAATGTAAATTGATACAGTCACTATGGAGAACAGTATGGAGTTTCCTTAAAAAAAACTCGAAATAGAATTACCATCTGATCAAGGAATCCCACTTCTGGGCATATACCCAAAGAAAACCATAAATTAAAAGGCACATTCCCCACAATGTTCATTGCAGCACTATTTACAATAGCCAGGTAATGGAAGCAACCTAAATGCCCACAGACAGATGAATGGATAAAATTGGGGTACATATATAAAATGGAATATTACTCGGCCATAAAAAGGAATGAAACTGGGTCATTTGTAGAGACATCGATGGATCTAGAGACTGTCATACAGAATGAAGTAAGTCAGAAAGAGGAAAACAAATATTGTATATTAATGCATATATGTGGAACCTAAAAAATGGTACAGATGAACTGGTTTGCTGGGAAGAAATAGAGACACACAGGGAGAGAACAAACGTATGGACACCAAGTGTGGGAAGCCTTGGGGTGGTGCTGGTGGGACGAGTTGGGAGATTGACATTGACCTGTATACATGTATATGCATAAAATACATAACTAATAATAACCTGCTGTAATATAAAAGTAAATAAAATTAAATTTCAAAATTTTAAAAAATAAAATTTAAATATAAAACAGAAAAATGTTCTTCCCTTCACACAGATGTATTTATAGGAATGAATTATTTCCATGCTTATATCTATAAATATATAAAAGAGGAATAAAATCCAACTTGAACCATAAAAGAAAAAAAACCTGAACCCACCAGTTATACAGAGGAAAACCCTATCAGGGCACTTGCTCCAGCGGCAAACAATTCTGAAATTGGTCAGAGGTGGGGAATCATCTCCCATACAGCCAGCAACCCACCCCCCACGCAAGGAGCGTCGTCATTGCAAAGCTGGGGGACAGAGCCGAGGCATCTCTGAATAAAGGTGAGCTGAGCCCCAGGCCAGCTGCTGCTGAACTCTTCCCACCCTTCCCAGGTAAAACACCTGAATATGTACAAGGGCGTGAAAGACTAGAGGAAGGGCTGTGGAGCCACACCAGCGACAGCACGCAGGCCAACTTGGTGCCTGCAGGCCAGCCAGGGTGGTCCTGCCCCCGGGCGCTCTTCCGGAAGCTTTCCATTGTCCTGCCTGAGATACCCCACCTGTCCCGGCCCCCACTGCTTTTTTCCTTCCTCACCTCTGTCCGGAGAGAAATACCAGCGGAAAGTATGGGTGACACATCCTCTTCTTTACAGGTGGCAGCCTGGCAACTCCTGCAGAAAGGCCAGCAGAACCCCACTCACACCGGGCCACCAATAAAGCTGTGGCCCCTCACTCCCTCCCACCAGCATAGCCCCGAGACTGCTCACGGGGCCGAGAATATGGAGGCAGGCACAGCTTCAGGGGCTATTGCTGCCTGGAGCACTGTTTTTATTGACCTCAACCAGGCACACCTTGTGAGGGCCGCCCGGCAGCATAAGGCTGCCCATGTCAGCTAATCCACAACCCTCAGGGAATCACAGTGTTGAAAGTGGACCTCGCTAATGCAGAATAGAAGCCAAGGAAAAAAAGGACACAATGCCATTTGCAGCACCGTAGATGAGTCTAGAGGTTATCACGTGACTTGTAGTAAGTCAGAAAGTGAAAGACACATATCGTATCATATCACTTATAGGTGTTACCTAAAAATGGATACCAGGGCAGATATTTCCACGGAGAAGGGCAATCACAGATTCATTAAACAAACTTATGGTTCACCAATGGAAAGGTGTGAGGATTGGTTTCATTACGATATTGGGGTTAACAGACATATACAAACACAGGTGACATATATAATCACCTAAGACCTACGGAATACAAAGAGAAGACTACTCAACATTCTGTCATAACGTACATGGGCAAAGGATCCCAGGAAGTACAGACATCTGTATATGAGTAAAAGAACCACATCTTCCACACCTACAAAAAGCCAAACATTGTAATCAAACTTGATGTAATAAAAAGTAAAAAATTAAATTAAAAACACGAACAAGAAGTAGTGAGACAAACTTGAGGGGCTTTCTCCTGGCACATTCCATTCTAAATTCCAATCTAGAACACGACTTCCATTGAGGCTCTGTTGCACTAATAACCAGATTTGAAAGAGAGAACTGCTGCCACCTTGTGGCCGTTTCACACAACAGCAGATTTAATCCCAGCACTAAAGGTCAGTTGATATTCAAAATCATTGCAGGCGTGTAAATGACACATGCCCTGAAAACAAATCCTGGGGTCACATATCGACCAAAAAATTCAAAGGACGTCCATATTTCAAAACGACCGTTTCAAAAGCCATATTTTACGCACATTAGTGTTCTGCTTCTTTGTCTTTCTTTCTTTTTTGGTTAAAAAAAGGGAATGGAAAAAGGCATCCCTCAGAAAGGGCGAAAATCGTTGCAAACGAATGAATGGACAAAGGTTTACTCTCCAATAAATATAAACAGCTCATGCGGCTTAATATTAAAAAAAACAAACAACCCAATACAAAAATGGGCAGAAGATCTAAAGAGACGATTCTTCAAAGAAGACACAGAGATGGCCAAGACGCATATGAAAAGCTGCCAAAGAGCACTAATTATTAGAGAAATGCAAATCAAAACTACAATGAGGTATCACCTCACACCTGTTAGAATTGGCATCATCAGAAAATCTACAAACAACAAATTCTGGGGAGGGTGGGGACAAAAGGATCCCTCTTCCACTATTGGTGGGAATGTAAATTGATACAGTCACTATGGAGAACACTATGGAGTTTCCTTAAAAAAACTAGAAATAGAATTACCATCTGATCCAGCAATGCCGCTTCTGGGCATATACCCAGAGAAAACCATAAATCAAAAAGGCACATTCACCACAATGTTCATTGCAGCACTATTTACAATAGCCTGGTAATGGAAGCAACCTAAATGACCACAGACAGATAAATGGATAAAGATGTGGTACATGTATAAAATGGAATATTACTCAACCATAAAAAGGAATGAAACTGGGTCATTTGTAGAGACATCGATGGATCTAGAGACTGTCATACAGAATGAAGGAAGTCAGAAAGAGGACAAATATTGTATATTAATGCATATATGTGGAACCTAAAAACTGGCACAGATGAACTGGTTTGCAGGGAAGAAATAGAGACAGAGGTAGAGAACAAACGTATGGACACCAAGTGTGGGAAGCCATGTTGTGGTGGTGGTGGGATGAGTTGGGTGATTGGGATTGACCTGCATACATGTATATGAATAAAATACATAACTGATAATAAACTGCTGTATAAAAAAGTAAATAAAATTAAATTTCAAAATTTTAAAAAATAAAATTTAAAAATAATACAGAAAAAAGTTCTTCCCTTCACACAGATGTATTTATAGGAATGAATTATTTCCATGCTTATATCTATAAATACATAAAAGAGGAATAAAATCTAACTTGAACCATAAAAGAAAAAAAAAACATGAACCCAACAGTTATACAGAGGAAAACCCTATCAGGGCACTTGCTAGAGCGGTAAACAATTCGAAATTGGTCAGAGGTGGGGAATCATCTCCAATACAGCCAGCAACCCACACCCCACGCAAGGAGCGTCCTCATTGCAAAGCTGGGGGAACTTCCCGAGGCATCTCTGAATAAAAGTGAGCTTAGCCCCAGCTCAGCTGCTGCTGAACTGTTCCCACCCTTCCCAGGTAAAACACCTGAATATGTACAAGGGCTTGAAAGACTAGAGGAAGGGCCGTGGAGCCACACAAGCAACAGCACGCAGGCCAACTTGGTGCCTGCAGGCCAGCCAGGGTGGTTCTGCCCCCGGGCGCTCTTCCGGAAGCTTTCCATTGTCCTGCGTGAGATACCCCACCTGTCCCGGCCCCCACTGCTTTTTTCCTTCCTCACGTCTGTCCGGAGAGAAATTCCAGCGGAAGGTATGGGTGACACATCCTCCTCTTTAAAGGTGGCAGCCTGGCAACTCCTGCAGAAAGGCCAGCAGAACTCCACTCACACCGGGCCACCAACAAAGCTGTGGCCCCTCACTCCCTCCCACCAGCAGAGCCCCGAGACTGCACACGGGGCAGAGAATACGGAGGCAGGCACAGCTTCAGGGGCTATTGCTGCCTGGAGCACTGTTTATATTGACCTCAACCAGGCACACCTGGGGAGGGCCGGCCGGCAGGATAAGGCTGCCCACGTCAGCTAATCCACAACCCTCAGGGAATCACAGTGTTGAAAATGGACGTCGCTAAAGCAGAATAGAAGCCAAGGAAAAAAAGGACACAATGCCATTTGCAGCACCGTAGATGAGCCTAGAGGTTATCACATGACTTGTAGTAAGTCAGAAAGTGAAAGACACATATCGTATCATATCACTTATAGGTGTTACCTAAAAATGGATACCAGGGCAGATATTTCCACGGAGAAGGGAAATCACAGATTCATTAAACAAACTTATGGTTCACCAATGGAAAGGTGTGAGGATGGTTTTCATTACGATATTGGGGTTAACAGACATATACAAACACAGGTGACATATATAATCACCTAAGACCTACGGAATACAAAGAGAGGACTACTCAACATTCTGTCATAACGTACATGGGAAAAGGATCCCAGGAAGAACAGACATGTGTATATGTGTAAAAGAACCACATCTTCCACACCTACAACAAGCCAAACATTGTAATCAAAATTGCTGTAATAAAAAATAAAAAATTAAATTAAAAACACGAACAAGAAGTAGTGAGACAAACTTGAGGGGCTTTCTCCTGGCACATTCCATTCTAAATTCCAATCTAGAACACGACTTCCATTGAGGCTATGTTGCACTAATAACCAGATTTGAAAGAGAGAACTGCTGCCACCTTGTGGCGGTTTCACACAACAGCAGCTTTAATCCCAGCGCTAAAGGTCAGTTGATATTCAAAATCATTGCAGGCCTGTAAATGACACCTGCCCTGAAAACAAATCCTGGGGTCACATATCGACCAAAAAATTCAAAGGACGTCCATATTTCAAAACGACCGTTTCAAAAGCCATATTTTACGCACATTAGTGTTCTGCTTCTTTGTCTTTCTTTCTTTTTTGGTTAAAAAAACGGGAATGGAAAAAGGCATCCCTCAGAAAGGGCGAAAATCGTTGCAAACCAATCAATGGACAAAGGTTTACTCTCCAATATATATAAACAGCTCATGCGGCTTAATATTAAAAAAAAACAAACAACCCAATACAAAAATGGACAGAAGATCTAAAGAGACGTTTCTTCAAAGAAGACACAGAGATGGCCAAGACGCACATGAAAAGCTGCTCAAGAGCACTAATTATTAGAGAAATGCAAATCAATACTACAATGAGGTATCACCTCACACCTGTTAGAATCGGCATCATCAGAAAATCTACAAACAACAAATTCTGGGGAGGGTGGGGACAAAAGGATCCCTCTTCCACTATTGGTGGGAATGTAAATTGATACAGTCACTATGGAGAACACTATGGAGTTTCCTTAAAAAAACTAGAAATAGAATGACCATCTGATCCAGCAATCCCACTTCTGGGCATATACCCAGAGAAAACCATAAATCAAAAAGGCACATTCACCACAATGTTCATTGCAGCACTATTTACAATAGCCAGGTAATGGAAGGAACCTAAATGCCCACAGACAGATGAATGGATAAAGATGTGGTACATGTATAAAATGGAATATTACTCAGCCAAAAAAAGGAATGAAACTGGGTCAATTGTAGAGACATCGATGGATCTAGAGACTGTCATACAGAATGAAGTAAGTCAGAAAGAGGACAAATATTGTATATTAATGCATATATGTGGAACCTAAAAACTGGTACAGATGAACTGGTTTGCAGGGAAGAATTAGAGACAGAGGTAGAGAACAAACGTATGGACACCAACTGTGGGAAGCCATGGTGTGGTGGTGGTGGGATGAGTTGGGAGATTGGGATTGACCTGCATACATGTATATGCATAAAATACATAACTGATAATAACCTGCTGTAATATAAAAGTAAATAAAATTAAATTTCAAAATTTTCAAAAATAAAATTTAAAAATAATACAGAAAAAAGTACTTCCCTTCACACAGATGTATTTATACGAATGAATTATTTCCATGCTTATATCTATAAATACATAAAAGAGGAATAAAATCTAACTTGAACCATAAAAGAAAAAATAAACCTGAACCCACCAGTTATACAGAGGAAAACCCTATCAGGGCACTTGCTCCAGCGGTAAACAATTCTGAAATTGGTCAGAGGTGGGGAATCATCTCCCATACAGCCAGCAACCCACACCCCACGCAAGGAGCGTCCTCATTGCAAAGCTGGGGGACCGTGCCGAGGCATCTCTGAATAAAGGTGAGCTGAGCCCCAGCAAAGCTGCTGCTGAACTGTTCCCACCCTTCCCAGGTAAAACACCTGAATATGTACAAGGGCTTGAAAGACTAGAGGAAGGGCCGTGGAGCCACACCAGCAACAGCACGCAGGTGAACTTGGTGCCTGCAGGCCAGCCAGGGTGGTCCTGCCCCCGGGCGCTCTTCCAGAAGCTTTCCATTGCCCTGCCTGGGATACCCCACATATCCCGGCCCCCACTGCTTTTTTCCTTCCTCACCTCTGTCCGGAGAGAAATTCCAGCGGAAGGTATGGGTGACACATCCTCTTCTTTACAGGTGGCAGCCTGGCAACTCCTGCAGAAAGGCCAGCAGTACCCCACTCACACCGGGCCACCAACAAAGCTGTGGCCCCTCATTCCCTCCCACCAGCACATCCCCGAGACTGCTGACGGGGCAGAGAATATGGAGTCAGGCACAGCTTCAGGGGCTATTGCTGCCTGGAGCGCTGTTTATATTGACCTCAACCAGGCACACCTGGGGAGGGCCGGGCGGCAGGGTAAGGCTGCCCAGGTCAGCTAATCCACAACACTCAGGGAATTACATTGTTGAAAATGGACCTTGCTAAGGCAGAAGAGAAGCCAAGGAAAAAAAGAACACAATGCCATTTGCACCACCGTAGATGAGTCTAGAGGTAATCACATGACTTGTAGTAAGTCAGAAAGTGAAAGACACATATCATATCATATCACTTATAGGTGTTACCTAAAAATGGATACCAGGGCAGATATTTCCACCGAGAAGGGCAATCAGAGATTCATTAAACAAACTTATGGTTCACCAATGGAAAGGTGTGAGGATGGGTTTCATTACGATATCGGGGTTAAGACACTTATACAAACACAGGTGACATATATAATCACCAAAATCCTACGGAATACCAAAAGACTACTCATCATACTGTCATAACGTACATGGGGAAAGGATCCCAGGAAAAACAGACATGTGTATATGTGTAAAAGAACCACATCTTCCACACCTCCAACAAGCCAAACATTGTAATCAAACTTGCTGTAATAAAAAATAAAAATTAAATTAAAAACACGAACAAGAAGTAGGGAGACAAACTTGAGGGGCTTTCTCCTGGCACATTCCATTCTAAATTCCAATCTAGAACACGACATCCATTGAGGCTCTGTTGCCCTAGTAACCAGAAATGGTAAGGGAGAACTGCTGTCACCTTGTGGCCGTTTCACACAACAGCAGCTTTAATCCCAGCACTAATGGTCAGTTGATATTCAAAATCATTGCAGGCCTGTAAATGACACCTGCCCTGAAAACAAATCCTGGGGTCACATATCGACCAAAAAATTCAAAGGACGTCCATATTTCAAAACGACCGTTTCAAAAGGCATAATTTATGCACATTAGTTTTCTGCTTCTTTTTCTTTCTTTCTTTTTTGGTTAAAAAAACGGGAATGGAGAAAGGCATCCCTCAGAAGGGGCGAAAATCGTTGCAAACGAATCAATGGACAAAGGTTTAATCTCCAATATATATAAACAGCTTATGCAGCTTAATATTAAAAAAACAAACAACCCAATACAAAAATGGGCAGAAGATCTAAAGATACGTTTCTTCAAAGAAGACACAGAGATGGCCAAGACGCACATGAAAAGCTGCTCAAGAGCACTAATTATTAGAGAAATGCAAATCAAAACTACAATGAGGTATCACCTCACACCTGTTAGAATCGGCATCATCAGAAAATCTACAAACAACAAATTCTGGGGAGGGTGTAGACAAAAGGAGACCTCTTCCACTATTGGTGGGAATGTAAATTGATACAGTCACTATGGAGAACAGTATGGAGTTTCCTTAAAAAAAAACTCGAAATAGAATTACGATCTGATCAAGCAATCCCACTTCTGGGCATATACCCAAAGAAAACCATAAATCAAAAGGCACATTCACCACAATGGTCATTGCAGCACTATTTACAATAGCCAGGTAATGGAAGCAACCTAAATGCCCACAGACAGATGAATGGATAAAATTGGGGTACATATATAAAATGGAATATTACTCGGCCATAAAAAGGAATGAAACTGGGTCATTTGTAGAGACATCGATGGATCTAGAGACTGTCATACAGAATGAAGTAAGTCAGAAAGAGGAAAACAAATATTGTATATTAATGCATATATTTGGAACCTATAAAATGGTACAGATGAACTGGTTTGCAGGGAAGAAATAGAGACAGAGGTAGAGAACAAACGTATGGACACCAAGTGTGGGAAGCCATGGTGTGGTGGTGGGGGGATGAGTTGGGAGATTGGGATTGACCTGCATACATGTATATGCATAAAATGCATAACTAATAGTAACCTGCTGTATAAAGAAATAAATAAAATTAAATTTCAAAATTTTCAAAAATAAAATTTAAAAATAATACAGAAAAAAGTTCTTCCCTTCACACAGATGTATTTATAGGAATGAATTATTTCCATGCTTATATCTATAAATACATAAAAGAGGAATAAAATCTAAATTGAAACCTAAAAGAAAAAAAAAACTTGAACCCACCAGTTATACAGAGGAAAACCCTATCAGGGCACTTGCTCCAGCGGAAAACAATTCTGAAATTGGTCAGAGGTGGGGAATCATCTCCCCCAGAGCCAGCAACCCACACCCCACGCAAGGAGCGTCCTCATTGCAAAGCTGGGGGATCGTGCAGAGGCATTTCTGAATAAAGGTGAGCTGAGCCACAGGCCAGCTGCTGCTGGACTGTTCCCACCCTTTCCAGGTAAAACACTTGAATATGTACAAGGGCTTGAAAGACTAGAGGAAGGGCCGTGGAGCCACACCAACAACAGCATGCAGGCCAAGTTGGTGACTGCAGGCTAGCCAGGGTGGTCCTGCCCCCGGGCGCTCTTCCAGAAGCTTTCCATTGTCCTGCCTGAGATACCCCACCTGTCCCGGCCCCCACTGCTTTTTTCCTTCCTCACCTATGTCCGGAGAGAAACTCCAGCGGAAGGTATGGGTGACACATCCTCTTCTTTACAGGTGGCAGCCTGGCAACTCCTGCAGAAAGGCCAGCAGAACCCCACTCACACCGGGCCACCAACAAAGCTGTGGCCCCACATTCCCTCCCTCCAGCACAGCCCCGAGACTGCTGACGGGGCAGAGAATATGGAGTCAGGAACAGCTTCAGGGGCTATTGCTGCCTGGAGCGCTGTTTATATTGACCTCAACCAGGCAGACCTGGGGAGGGCTGGGCGGCAGGTTAAGGCTGCCCAGGTCAGCTAATCCACAACCCTCAGGGAATCACATTGTTGAAAATGGACCTCGCTAACGGAGAAGAGAAGCCAAGGAAAAAAAGAACACAATGCCATTTGCACCACCGTAGATGAGTCTAGAGGTAATCACGTGACTTGTAGTAAGTCAGAAAGTGAAAGACACATATCATATCATATCACTTATAGGTGTTACCTAAAAATGGATACCAGGGCAGATATTTCCACCGAGAAGGGCAATCAGAGATTCATTAAACAAACTTATGGTTCACCAATGGAAAGGTGTGAGGATTGGTTTCATTACGATATTGGGGTTAACAGACTTATACAACCAGAGGTGACATATATAATCACAAAAGACCTACGGAATACCAAGAGAAGAGTACTCAACATTCTGTCATAACGTACATGGGAAAAGGATCCCAGGAAGAACAGACATCTGTATATGTGTAAAAGAACCACATCTTCCACACCTACAACAAACCAAACATTGTAATCAAACTTGCTATAATAAAAAAAAAATTAAATTAAAAATACGAACAAGAAGAAGGGAGTCAAACTTGAGGGGTTTTCTCCTGGCTCATTCTTTTCTAAATTCCAATGTAGAACACGATGTCCATTGAGGCTCTGTTGCCTTAGTAACCAGATGTGTTAAGGGAGATCTGCTGCCACCTAGTGGCCGTTTCTCACAACAGCAGCTTTAATCCCAGTGCTAATGGTCAGTTGATATTTAAAATCATTGCAGGCCTGTAAATGACACCTGCCCTGAAAACAAATCCTTGGGCCACATATCGACCAAAAAATTTAAAGGGCGTCCATATTTCAAAACGACCGATTCAAAAGGCATATTTTATGCACATTAGTGTTCTGCTTCTTTTTCTTTCTTTCTTTTTTGGTTAAAAACACGGGAATGGAAAAAGGCATCCCTCAGAAGGGGCGAAAATAGTTGCAAACGAATCAATGGACAAAGGTTTAATCTCCAATATATATAAAAAGCTCATGCAGCTTATTAAGAAAACAAACAACCCAATACAAAAATGGGCAGAAGATCTAAAGAGACGTTTCTTCAAAGAAGACACAGAGATGGCCAAGACGCACATGAAAAGCTGCTCAGAGCACTAATTATTAGAGAAATGCAAATCAAAACTACAATGAGGTATCACCTCACACCTGTTAGAATCGGCATCATCAGAAAATCTACAAACAACAAATTCTGGGGAGGGTGTGGACAAAAGGAGCCCTCTTCCACTATTGGTGGGAATGTAAATTGATACAGTCACTATGGAGAACAGTATGGAGTTTCCTTTAAAAAACTAGAAATAGAATTACCATCTGACCCAGCAATCCCACTTTTGGGCATATACCCAGAGACAACCATAAATCAAAAAGGCACATTCACCACAAGGTTCACTGCAGCACTATTTACAATAGCCAGGTAATGGAAGCAACCTAAATGCCCACAGACAGATGAATGGATAAAGATGGGGTACATATATAAAATGGAATATTACTCGGCCATAAAAAGGAATGAAACTGGGTCATTTGTAGAGACATCGATGGATCTAGAGACTGTCATACAGAATGAAGTAAGTCAGAAAGAGGAAAACAAATATTGTATATTAATGCATATATGTGGAACCTAAAAAATGGTACAGATGAACTGGTTTGCAGGCAAGAAATAGGGACACAGAGGTAGAGAACAAACGTATGGACACCAAGTGTGGGAAGCCATGGGGTGGTGGTGGTGGGATGAGTTGGGAGTTTGTGACTGACCTGTATACATGTATATGCATAAAATACATAACTAATAATAACCCGCTGTATAAAAAAGTAAATAAAATTAAATTTCAAAATTTTAAAATATAAAATTTAAAAATAAAACAGAAAAAAGTTCTTCCCTTCACACAGATGTATTTATAGGAATGAATTATTTCCATGCTTATATCTATAAATACATAAAAGAGGAATAAAATCTAACTTGAACCATAAACGAAAAAAAACCCTTAACCCACCAGTTTTACAGGGGAAAACCCTATCAGGGCACTTGCTCCAGCGGTAAACAATTCTGAAATTGGTCAGAGGTGGGGAATCATCTCCCATACAGCCAGCAACCCACCCCCCATGCAAGGAGCGTCCTCATTGCAAAGCTGGGGGACCGTGCCAAGGCATCTCTGAATACAGGTGAGCTGAGCCCCAGGCCAGCTGCTGCTGAACTGTTCCCACCCTTCCCAGGTAAAACACCTGAATATGTACAAAGGCTTGAAAGCCTAGAAGAAGGGCCGTGGAGCCACACCAGCGAC
This sequence comes from Mesoplodon bidens, assembly GCF_964165515.1. NCBI lineage: Eukaryota > Metazoa > Chordata > Mammalia > Artiodactyla > Ziphiidae > Mesoplodon > Mesoplodon bidens. The sequence continues at coordinate 37,706 of NW_027672100.1, forward strand.
AGCACGCAGGCCAACTTGGTGACTGCAGGCCAGCCAGGGTGATCCTGGCCCCGGGCACTCTTCGGGAAGCTTTCCATTGTCCTGCCTGAGATACCCCTCTTGTCCCGGCCCCGACTGCTTTTTTCCTTCCTCACCTCTGTCCGGAGAGAAATTCCAGCGGAAGGTATGGGTGACACATCCTCTTCTTTACAGGTGGCAGCCTGGCAACTCCTGCAGAAAGGCCAGCAGAACCCCACTCACACCGGGCCACCAACAAAGCTGTGGCCCCTCACTCCCTCCCACCAGAACAGCCCCGAGACTGCTCACGGGGCAGAGAATATGGAGTCAGGCACAGCTTCAGGGGCTATTGCTGCCTGGAGCGCTGTTTATATTGACCTCAACCAGGCAGACCTGGGGAGGGCCGGCCGGCAGGGTAAGGCTGCCCAGGTCAGCTAATCCACAACCCTAAGGGAATCACATTGTTGAAAATGGACCTCGCTAAGGCAGAATAGAAGCCAAGGAAAATAAGGACACAATGCCATTTGCAGCACCGTAGATGAGTCTAGAGGTAATCACATGACTTGTAGTAAGTCAGAAAGTGAAAGACACATATCGTATCATATCACATATAGGTGTTACCTAAAAATGGATACCAGGGCAGATATTTCCACCGAGAAGGTCAATCAGAGATTCATTAAACAAACTTATGTTCACCAATGGAAAGGTGTGAGGATTGGTTTCATTATGATATCGGGGTTAACAGACATATACAAACAGAGGTGACATATATAATCACCAAAGACCTATGGAATACCAAGAGAAGACTACTCAACATTCTGTCATAACGTACATGGTAAAGGATCCCAGGAAGAACAGACATCTGTATATGTGTAAAAGAACCACATCTCCCACACCCACAACAAGCCAAACATTGTAATCAAACTTGCTATAATAAAAAATAAAAGAAATAAATTAAAAATACGAACAAGAAGTAGGGAGACAAACTTGAGGGGCTTTCTCCTGGCACATTCCATTCTAAATTCCAAAATAGAACACGACGTCCTTTGAGGCTCTGTTTCCCTGGTAACCAGATGTGATAAGGGAGAACTGCTGCCACCTTGTGGCCGTTTCACACAACAGCAGCTTTAATCCCAGCGCTAATGGTCAGTTGATATTCAAAATCATTGCAGGCCTGTAAATGACACCTGCCCTGAAAACAAATCCTGGGGTCACATATCGACCAAAAAATTCAAAGGACGTCCATATTACAAAACGACCGTTTCAATAGGCATATTTTATGCACATTAGTTTTCTGCTTCTTTTTCTTTCTTTCTTTTTTGGTTAAAAAAACGGGAATGGAAAAAGGCATCCCTCAGAAGGGGCGAAAATAGTTGCAAACGAATCAATGGACAAAGGTTTAATCTCCAATATATATAAACAGCTCTTGCAGCTTAATATTAAAAAAACAAACAACCCAATACAAAAATGGGCAGAATATCTAAAGATACGTTTCTTCAAAGAAGACACAGAGATGGCCAAGACGCACATGAAAAGCTGCTCAACAGCACTAATTATTAGAGAAATGCAAATCAAAACTACAATGAGGTATCACCTCACACCTGTTAGAATCGGCATCATCAGAAAATCTACAAACAACAAATTCTGGGGAGGGTGTGGACAAAAGGAGCCCTCTTCCACTATTGGTGGGAATGTAAATTGATACAGTCACTATGGAGAACAGTATGGAGTTTCCTTAAAAAAAACTCGAAATAGAATTACCATCTGATCAAGCAATCCGACTTCTGGTCATATACCCAAAGAAAACCATAAATCAAAAAGGCACATTCACCACAATGTTCATTGCAGCACTATTTACAATAGCCAGGTAATGGAAGCAACCTAAATGCCCACAGAGAGATGAATGGATAAAATTGGGGTACATATATAAAATGGAATATTACTCGGCCATAAAAAGGAATGAAACTGGGTCATTTGTAGAGACATCGATGGATCTAGAGACTGTCATACAGAATGAAGTAAGTCAGAAAGAGGAAAACAAATATTGTATATTAATGCATATATGTGGAACCTAAAAAATGGTACAGATGAACTGGTTTGCTGGGAAGAAATAGAGACACACAGGGAGAGAACAAACGTATGGACACCAAGGGTGGGAAGCCTTGGGGTGGTGCTGGTGGGACGAGTTGGGAGATTGAGATTGACCTGTATACATGTATATGCATAAAATACATAACTAATAATAACCTGCTGTAATATAAAAGTAAATAAAATTAAATTTCAAAATTTTAAAAAATAAAATTTAAATATAAAACAGAAAAAAGTTCTTCCCTTCACACAGGTGTATTTATAGGAATGAATTATTTCCATGCTTATATCTATAAATATATAAAAGAGGAATAAAATCTAACTTGAACCATAAAAGAAAAAAAACCTGAACCCACCAGTTTTACAGAGGAAAACCCTATCAGGGCACTTGCTCCAGCGGCAAACAATTCTGAAATTGGTCAGAGGTGGGGAATCATCTCCCATACAGCCAGCAACCCACACCCCACGCAAGGAGCGTCCTCATTGCAAAGCTGGGGGACCGAGCCGAGGCATCTCTGAATAAAGGTGAGCTGAGCCCCAGGCCAGCTGCTGCTGAACTCTTCCCACCCTTCCCAGGTAAAACACCTGAATATGTACAAGGGCTTGAAAGACTAGAGGAAGGGCCGTGGAGCCACACCAGTGACAGCACGAAGGCCAACTTGATGCCTGCAGCCCAGCCAGGGTGGTCCTGACACCGGGCGCTCTTCCGGAAGCTTTCCATTGTCCTGCCTGAGATACCCCGCCTGTCCCGGCCCCCACTGCTTTTTTCCTTCCTCACCTCTGTCCGGAGAGAAATTCCAGCGGAAGGTATGGGTGACACATCCTCTTCTTTACAGGTGGCAGCCTGGCAACTCCTGCAGAAAGGCCAGCAGAACCCCACTCACACCGGGCCACCAACAAAGCTGTGGCCCCTCACTCCCTCCCACCAGCACAGCCCCGAGACTGCTCAGGGGACAAAGAATATGGAGGCAAGCACAGCTTCAGGTGCTATTGCTGCCTGGAGCGCTGTTTATATTGACCTCAACCAGGCACACCTGGGGAGGGCCGGCCGGCAGGATAAGGCTGCCCACGTCAGCTAATCCACAACCCTCAGGAAATCGCAGTGTTGAAAATGGACCTCGCTAAAGCAGAATAGAAGCCAAGGAAAAAAAGGACACAATGCCATTTGCAGCACCGTAGATGAGCCTAGAGGTTATCACATGACTTGTAGTAAGTCAGAAAGTGAAAGACACATATCGTATCATATCACTTATAGGTGTTACCTAAAAATGGATACCAGGGCAGATATTTCCACGGAGAAGGGCAATCACAGATTCATTAAACAAACTTATGGTTCACCAATGGAAAGGTGTGAGGATGGGTTTCATTACGATATTGGGGTTAACAGACATATACAAACACAGGTGACATATATAATCACCTAAGACCCACGGAATACAAAGAGAGGACTACTCAACATTCTGTCATAACGTACATGGGCAAAGGATCCCAGGAAGAACAGACATGTGTATATGTGTAAAAGAACCACATCTTCCACACCTCCAACAAGCCAAACATTGTAATCAAACTTGCTGTAATAAAAAATAAAAATTAAATTAAAAACACGAACAAGAAGTAGGGAGACAAACTTGAGGGGCTTTCTCCTGGCACATTCCATTCTAAATTCCAATCTAGAACACGACTTCCATTGAGGCTCTGTTGCCCTAGTAACCAGAATTGGTAAAGGAGAAATGCTGCCACCTTGTGGCCGTTTCACACAACAGCAAATTTAATCCCAGCGCTAAAGGTCAGTTGATATTCAAAATCATTGCAGGCCTGTAAATGACACCTGCCCTGAAAACAAATCCTGGGGTCACACATCGACCAAAAAATTCAAAGGACGTCCATATTTCAAAACGACCGTTTCAAAAGGCATATTTTATGCACATTAGTGTTCTGCTTCTTTTTCTTTCTTTCTTTTTTGGTTAAAAAAACGGGAATGGAAAAAGGCATCCCTCAGAAGGGGCGAAAATAGTTGCAAACGAATCAATGGACAAAGGTTTAATCTCCAATATATATAAACAGCTCATGTAGCTTAATATTAAAAAAACAAACAACCCAATACAAAAATGGGCAGAAGATCTAAAGATACGTTTCTTCAAAGAAGACACAGAGACGGCCAAGACGCACATGAAAAGCTGCTCAAGAGCACTAATTATTAGAGAAATGCAAATCAAAACTACAATGAGGTATCACCTCACACCTGTTAGAATCGGCATCATCAGAAAATCTACAAACAACAAATTCTGGGGAGGGTGTGGACAAAAGGAGCCCTCTTCCACTATTGGTGGGAATGTAAATTGATACAGTCACTCTGGAGAACAGTATGGAGTTTCCTTAAAAAAAACTCGAAATAGAATTACCATCTGATCAAGCAATCCCACTTCCGGGCATATACCCAAAGAAAACCATAAATCAAAAAGTCACATTCACCACAATGTTCATTGCAGCACTATTTACAATAGCCAGGTAATGGAAGCAACCTAAATGCCCACAGACAGATAAATGGATAAAATTGTGGTACATATATAAAATGGAATATTACTCGGCCATAAAAAGTATTGAAACTGGGTCATTTGTAGAGACATCGATGGATCTAGAGACTGTCATACAGAATGAAGTAAGTCAGAAAGAGGAAAACAAATATTGTATATTAATGCATATATGTGGAACCTAAAAAATGGTACAGATGAACTGGTTTGCAGGGAAGAAATAGAGACACAGAGGTAGAGAACAAACGTATGGACACCAAGTGTGGGAAGCCATGGTGTGGTGGTGGGGGGACGAGTTGGGAGATTGAGATTGACCTCTATACATGTATATGCATAAAATACATAACTAATAATAACCTGCTGTAATATAAAAGTAAATAAAATTAAATTTCAAAATTTTAAAAAATAAAATTTAAAAATAAAACAGAAAAAAGTTCTTCCCTTCACACAGATGTATTTATAGGAATGAATTATTTCCATGCTTATATCTATAAATACATAAAAGAGGAATAAAATCTAACTTGAACCATAAAAGAAAAAAAACACCTGAACCCACCAGTTATACAGAGGAAAACCCTATCAGGGCACTTGCTCCAGCGGTAAACAATTCTGAAATTGGTCAGAGGTGGGGAATCATCTCCCATACAGCCAGCAACCCACACCCCACGCAAGGAGCGTCCTCATTGCAAAGCTTGGGGATCGTGCCGAGGCATCTCTGAATAAAGGTGAGCTGAGCCCCAGCAAAGCTGCTGCTGAACTGTTCCCACCCTTTCAGGTAAAACACCTGAATATGTACAAGGGCTTGAAAGACTAGAGGAAGGGCCGTGGAGCCACACCAGCAACAGCACGCAGGCCAACTTGGTGCCTGCAGGCCAGCCAGGGTGGTCCTGCCCCCGGGCGCTCTTCCGGAAGCTTTCCATTGTCCTGCCTGAGATACCCCACCTGTCCCGGCCCCCACTGCTTTTTTCCTTCCTCACCTTTGTCCGGAGAGAAATTCCAGCGGATATTATGGGTGACACATCCTCTTCTTTACAGGTGGCAATCTGGCAACTCCTGCAGAAAGGCCAGCAGAACTCCACTCACACCGGGCCACCAACAAAGCTGTGGCCCCTCATTCCCTCCCACCAGCACAGCCCCGAGACTGCTGACGGGGCAGAGAATATGGGGTCAGGCACAGCTTCAGGGGCTATTGCTGCCTGGAGCGCTGTTTATATTGACCTCAACCAGGCACACCTGGGGAGGGCCGGGCGGCAGGTTAAGGCTGCCCAGGTCAGCTAATCCACAACACTCAGGGAATCACATTGTTGAAAATGGACCTCGCTAAGGCAGAAGAGTAGCCAAGGAAAAAAAGAACACAATGCCATTTGCACCACCGTAGATGAGTCTAGAGGTAATCACGTGACTTGTAGTAAGTCAGAAAGTGAAAGACACATATCATATCATATGACTTATAGGTGTTACCTAAAAATGGATACCAGGGCAGATATTTCCACCGAGAAGGGCAATCACAGATTCATTAAACAAACTTATGGTTCACCAATGGAAAGGTGTGAGGAAGGGTTTCATTATGATATTGGGGTTAACAGACATATACAAACACAGGTGACATATATAATCACCTAAGACCTACGGAATACAAAGAGAGGACTACTCAACATTCTGTCATAACGTACATGGGC